>NC_025998.2:60428017-60449275 GCF_000442705.2 Elaeis guineensis | reverse complement strand
GATACCTTCCTCGCCCGTAGCCATGCTAAAATCCATCCGCACATTGCTTGCTGTTGCAGCCTATTTCAATTATGAAATATGGCAGATGGACGTGAAAATGGCATTCTTAAATGGACATCTTGAGGAAGATATCTATATGAAACAGCCGCTTGGTTTCACATCCAGTGATGATGATCACAGGATTTGCAAGCTGCAAAGGTCCATTTATGGACTTAAGCAAGCATCTCAGAGTTGGAATACTTGTTTCAATGATGTGATCAAAATGTTTGGTTTCATCAAGAATGAGGAGGAACCATGTATGTTCAAAAAGATCAGTGGGAGTGCAATTGTCTTCCTCGTACTGTACGTAGATGACATCTTCCTAATTGGGAATGACATTCCCATGTTGACCTCAATCAAAGTATGGTTGTCTAAGGAGTTCTCTATGAAAGATCTAAAAGAGGCATCCTTTATACTGGATATTAAGGTCTATCGAGATAGACCAAATAGGATGCTGGGACTTTCACAAAAGATGTACATAGAGGAGGTGCTAAAAAGGTTTAGCATGAAAAACTCCAAAAGAAGTTTATTACCTTTTAGACATGACATTCATCTCTCCAAGAAGATGTGCCCTAGCACACCTGAGGAGATTGAACGCATGAGCAAGATCCCTTATACTTTGGCAATAGGGAGCTTCATGTATGCCATGCTATGTACACGACCTGATATAGCCCATGCTGTGAGTGTCACAAGCAGATATCAGTCGAATCCAGGCGAAGAGCACTGGACTTCTGTGAAATGTATCCTTAAGTACTTGAGAAGGACTAAGGATATCTTTCTAGTCTTTGGGAATGGAGAACTCCAGATTCAGAGATATACAGACTCAGACTTTATGTCTGATATAGATGATCGAAAGTCGACATCTGGGAGTCTGTTCATTTGCAATGGTGGTGCAGTCAGCTGAAAGAGTTCCAAGCAGACGGTGATTGCTAATTCCACCATGGAGGCAAAGTATATTGCTGCATCGGAAGCTGTGAAAGAGGCATTCTGGTACAAGAAGTTTGCCGCAGAGCTTAGAGTAAAGTCATCGGATGCCATACCTCTTTACTGCGATAATAATGGCACCATAGCCCTAGCTAAGGAGCCAAGGTCTCACCAGAAGTCCAAGCACATCGAGCGGTGATTCCATCTAATCTGTGATTACTTCAAAAAAAGTTATGTCGAGGTTATGAGAGTCAACTTCACAGACAATGTGGCAGACCCGCTGACTAAGCCATTGGACCAGCAAAAGATCGAAGCCCACCTTGAGAAGATGGGACTTAGATATGTAGCCAATTGGCATTAGGTCAAGTGGGAGTTTGTTAGATGCATGCCCTAGATGCCAAATCGGCTGACACATTTCTGTACAGATCTAAGGGTAAATTTATAATTTTGACTATAAATGAATAAAAAGATTATTCTTCTATCACATTGTATACATTATGTCTGTGATACATCCTTTGAGTTAGTAGGAATGTTAATTCATATTTTCAAGAGTTGAAAATTTAAGACATGAATTTACATAACTAACTCATAAACAGCTCCTGACCATAGGATCATCACGAGGATGGTGATCGATCTGGAAGGTTGGTGTACGATTGCTTCCTTAGGATAGATGTGTCTTAAGTCTACAGTGTGGAGACACCGGAGTGAGAGTACAGATATTCATTGAGAATGAGAGTACTGAGCGTGACCACTTCGAGCAGTCATAAGGAAGTCTACCTTCTCATCGACGACTAGCTCGATGCTACAGTTGTGTGTCTAGTTCTTTGACCTGAGGTGCATCGACAGTTCACCTTGAGTGTGTTATAGTTTGACTATACCATAACTCGGTCTCCTAGCTATTCAGAATCCTGAGGTGTATGTTGGCTGTAGCATATTCATTGTAGGAACTAGGTCGCACCAAGATGGGATCTATCAACCTCGGTAGATGAGAGGAGTAGTCCTATGATAATTAAAAGATCGAGTCCTTAAGCTCATGGCCATGGAAGAGTGAAATAATGGAAAAGAGTTTTCCATTAAGGTTTCACATCAAACTCGGATTGATCGATTAACTCATATGACTGATGTTGGGTTTGACGAGTTCATCTTAACCCTAATTCAATCGAGACTCATGATAGAGGAACTCAATCACACAGGTAGCTGCATCGAGAGGTTCATCTTTAGTTCTGATAGGTTGCCACCATATACTGCTAGGTGTCACTGATAGATTTTGAGAGCAATTAGAATGATATTGATGATCGATCATTCTAATTGTCTGAATCAGAAGAGTTCTGATCCATCGAAAGGAGTTTCGATGATGTCGATGATGAGATCACGACATGTGTCATTACCATATAGAATTGAACCTAACTAGGTTACACAAATAAGGTTTAGGGTCTGGATGTCATCAATTGGTCTAGCCCAATTGATTTGGATAAGATCCAATTAGGTTCAAAAAAATCATGCTAGCACACGATTGAGCCTAACTTTCTCCTCGTGTAATCTTTTCTGTCTCTATTGAGCCAAATATGGTTTGACTCATCCAGAGAATCTTAAGAAGGTTTTTCTCAGTCTAAATAAAGCTTGTCCAGCTCAGAAAAGGCTTGTTTTAATTTATGAGATGAATTTAAGACAACACCTGTTAATTTCTAGCACCTGCCAAATTCATTTTAGGACATCTGTCAAAAGTTAACATATGGGTCTTAAACTGGAGAGGGCTCATTGGAGAATTTTTGTAGAGTGTTCATATGCCAAAACTCAATTGAATTGGGTGCCATAATTAGATTATGGCGTGAGCCCAATTGGATTAAAGTGGGCACCCCAAATGGATAAGAACCAAAGAGTCCTGATAAACATGGACTCTTTGGCGCCACCTTGTTTGAGCTTATCCAATGTTGGTGCAAACATAGGAGAGAGGGTGAGGTTATTATCTGATGTGATCAGATGATATCACTCCACCAATCAAATTTTTTTCAAAATTTATTGAAATTTTTTGATTGGCTGAATGATGTGGCACTGCGCAGCATACAGGGTCTATATAAACCCTGCTGCGCCTAGGGTTTTGAAGAAGATATTATTTTATGCACAAAACCTAATAGCTGCCACCTCCTACCCTATTCTCCATATCTTCCCTGCTCTCCTTACTCCTCTCTTCATGTCCAAAGAGTTGGACATCCATCTGGCAAAGATCCAAGGCGTGGTGATGCCTGGAACAGAAGGCTGCAGGACATCTTCGACAGGCTACTGCTCCAACTTCAGAAGGAGTTCTGAAGCACTTTCAAATCAGATAAAGATCTGATTTTTGGAGCATAGATTCATGAGGAGGAGATGTTCTAGATCCTATCTGAGTGGATACTAGTAGAGGCTAGGTGCTTGCATGGCTACATCAGAACCTCGGGCTGTGTAGAGATCATCTACAGGGTAATCAGATTACCCTTAAGGTACTTCTTCTTTCATCATAGATTTAGATTTAATTTTAGATTTTAAATATCAGATAATAGAATTAGATCTAGAGAATTAGATCTAAAAAATATAAAATAAATTTTTTAAAATTATTCTGCCCTAGATTTGATGAAATCTGAAAGATCCTACGTGGAGAAAATGTTTCTCCTCCTTCAGAATCTATGCAAGATACACGGTATGGGATGGAATGATCTACAAGAGTTAATCCTAATCATTTAACCGTGTCAATGGAGATAGCATTGATATAGCTACCACTATCAATGATCACTTACAAATTTTATCATTAAATTTTATGAAGGTATGAAAAATAGAGGTCCTACGCCAATCTTCACTTTTCTTAGGCTATGCTAGAATATTCCTATCGACTCCAAGCCTAAGGTCTGACTCAGATTCAACATAATCTAGGATATCCTCAGTACTCTCAAACTACTTGGCTAAGTTTGGATCAGCTTCATAGACTTTCTTCTCAATATTTTCTAGAGTTTGTTCCTCTAATTCTTTCACTAATAATGATCGATTGGGGTATTGTGCAGCAAAGTGACCGTAACCATGGCACTTGAAGTAATAGAAAAGAGAACTACTTCCTTTTGATAACTCTCCTATAGCTCCATTTTCTTTATCTTCTTTTCTCTCAATAGAATTTATAGGTGGAGATCCGTTACTAGGAGCCTGATTAATATTAGGTCTCGATCTAGAAGGAATTACTCGACTGGATTTAGAACGATGGAGAGTCGAATATCTAAAAAATCTCTCAAAGTCTAAGGCAAATTGATAAGCTTATTCTAATATGGTTATCTCTCATAAAAAGAGCTCACACTAGATATCTTCTCGTAATCCAACTCTAAATCTTGACAAGATAACAATCCTATCTTCAGCTACTCCACATCTCATGAGGTTGTTGGAAATTCAGTGTAGGGGTAAAATGATAATTTTAAATTTTTTTTAAAATTATGATTTTACAGTGGAAAAATATTAATTAATCTAATTAATTAATATAAATTTATCCTACACTAGGATCTAAATATGATATATAGCATGCATGCATTTAAATTTAAAATTCAAATTCGAACAGTAAACACTTTACTGTAATGTGTTCAGAACACAATATCTTTGTGCGGATAGTAGATCGCCATAATTTGATCACTGTCAAGAGAGTTTGATCATCACGACACAGCCACACAGCATGTTTGGCCTCTGCAGATCATCCATACGAAGCTTCCGATCTGATCGACTCCACACGAGTGCTAGCTCGTTGTAGAGCCTTTTTGACAGCCGATGCTGATCGAACTCCTTCGATCGATATTTGTCGATTCTTTGGATACTCCAGATCATCAACAGACATGCTTGAGAGGATGTTGAAGATCTCTCTAAAATTTTGTAGGCTCACGACACTCGTAGCTCACTTTCTCACTTTCCGAACCCCAGGCTAAAACTCTAGGAAACTCACCGAAAACCTTGCACCCACTTTTCTTTCTTTTCTTTCTTTTTCTCTTGGAAGGATATGGACTTCCTTCTCACGCACAAGACTTTTCACACCTCAGAATTTTTCTCCAAAAATCTTCTTTTTTCACGTCCCACTCTTCTCCTCCTTTTATAACAACGTCAAACATCTTATCTAAAAGAAAAGATAAAGATGAGTAATTGCACATTTGAATTCAAATCAAATTTTTGAATTCAAATGGACACCAACTTATCTCTTATCCACTAAAGGTGTGAGATGTGGCTTAAATTATGCATGGAGTGATTTCATGAGAAACCTTTTCTCATGTAATAAATGGGGTGTAAAAAAAAGGGATAAGGTGCAAAGATTGATTGCCCATTCAAATTTAAACTTTATTTTGAATTTGAATGGCCAACCAATCATCCTTATCCATTCATTTGGTACATTAAAGTGGGGCATGGAGAGGGCTTGGTGTGAGGAAATAATTCATGAGAAGTTCCTTCTCATGAATTCAAATGGGTGCAATGGAAGTGAGGTGGCGCATGGAGATTGGGTCAAGGTGGTTTCATTATATAAACCAACCTAATTGAACCAAATAAGTTAGGTCCAATTAGACTAATTTAAATCCAACTTAATTAGGCTTAATTAGATTCAATAAAATCCTAATCAAATCAGGAATTGACTAAGTCCAACCCCTGATCAAATCAGGGACCAAACCATCTTGACGATTAGGTCAACTCTTAACCTAATCGGGTCAAACCCAACTGAATCCAATTCAATTAGACTTGATCCAAAAATAATTACTCAATCAAATTGAGTTAATTAGTGATCAAATCATTAATTAAACCTCTCATAAATACTGAGTCTAAATTCGATGGGCAATCGGGCATCAGAATTCATCGATATGTAATCCTGATCGAAAAGTCCCACCAGTGGGACTCTTGACCCCGGTACCCATAATGTGTGAAATTTATGATCAGAGAATCCTGATTCTCGATCACTGAGTCCCAAACATGTAGGACTCTACACCAGCCATCAGATCAGATAGGAACCTCTAATGTGTGTGACCCCGCAGGTTCGAACCTAAGCCGGTAGCACAGGAACCAATTCCTGTACTAATCGAAGTGACTATCTAGCAATGGTACCCGACATCCGGATAGGTTGAATAGTCGCAATCACAACACGCAGAACCTACATGAATATGGTTACTGTATAATTCATCCTTTTGACCCCTGTGTTTAGGATGACTCAGGGTTAAACTGTCAACCCTGATCAGATCATCCGAATCGTGCTCAACTCAAACAGTCCTGTGACTCCTCACAAGGACTATCCTGGCCAAGGTTTTGCTAAATTGAAACATGACTGTACACAGCTCCTAAACTGGAGTGGTCAATCCCATCTTGACACACTCACCGACAAGTCAAGTACTTGACTACACCCAGCAGCCTTCTGTCACTGAATTAAAAATTCAGGTAGTCCAGTGCCTAAGTGCAGTGAGTTGCTTGCAAATCACCGTGGCGGTCTCAGGTCGGAGGGACATTTATACCCATATTCCATCAGAGCAAATCTTGACAGTAGAAATAGCTCCGGAGTCGGTCACGTTCAGTGCAGATGTACCCTTACATCTCACCTGTATGCCATACCAGTGTCTCCACACTTATTGGTTAAGAGGACAACCAATCTATATAGCACACAACGATCTATGCTTGATAAACGTTGTCATCCTTGATAATAATGTATCATTTGGTCGCAAACAGATTTAAGGACTAAATGACAAATCCTCCTTTGTCGAGTCTAAATAGTCCTAAGGACTTCACCACAACATAGGAGTTCATTAGATGATGAAATATTTTATGATGAAAAATATCAAAATAATTTTTATTAATTCATAATTTTTATCCCAGTGCTGTGCCAACTCACTATGACAAGATGATTTGTGTACCAGGACGACTCGACTCAATTTTGCAAACAGTGATATTGTATGGGATACAATATAAATGGTTTAGATTAAAAATTATTTCTAGATCTAAACTTAAATTCATTTACATAATATACTTAATTGAGAATTAAGATTTAAAATTATCAGACTAAAATTATGAATTTAAGATCTAAATTTTCATGCATAAAATATGGGCTTTGGGTATGGGTTGAATAGATTAGGTTTAGAGACTAAACTACAACTAGGGTCATTGATTAGATCAGGTTAGAACCCTTTTTGATTTTGAACAGTTGATCAAATTTAATCAAGAGTTGTTTGGGATTAGGTCAAATGGGCTCAAAATTGAATTTAGTTGTAGTTGGTCAAATTGATTCACATGTGATATGAATTGATTAAGTCAAGACCGAATTTGGCTCAGCGGTTCGAGCCCAAGTTTATAGGTTAACCTAATTAATTCTAATCAACTAATTTGGTGTCTAAGACAAGTCTTAGATGGTGGTTCTTTAATTGGTTCCATTGTTTATCTTGGCTAATTCATTGGTGTCTAAGGAAAGCGATGGGGGGACCCCCACTCATCTTCACTTATCTGGCCATCTTGGGAGATTATGTTTTTTGTTAGGTTATTTATTGACCCGAGTTCACCCATGCTGACTAGGTTGGTCAGACATGAAATATGCTGACCCAAACCATATTAGTCATTACATTAGATGTTTGTGACTAATTAGAAGAGATCTGAACCCAAATCTCCTCACTAAATATTAAGTCTATTGGTCTTCCACTGTTGTAGAGATGCGGGTGCCTTTTTCGTTGATCATTCTTGGCTGGTTAAATGGTTCGGTTGCATCGAGAAGGCACAACCACTCTATTGGCATTAGATGCCCCAGGATAAAGATGGGGTTGGACCCAATAACTATTAGATGAGGGACCCAATGATGGCTTTGCACTTGCTGATGAATGGTGGATCAGACTTAACTAAAAAGTATGCCAATAACTGTTAAGTGAGGCTACAAGACTTAGAGACCAAGTCGCTGCAACATGCTTGGAGAAGCATCTGGATAAAGAGTTATCCACACATTGGTATACGTGTCATCAATAACTGTTAGGTGAGGTACCGTACATCGATGGGACTGCAGTACCCACTAGAACCACTTATCATGTTAGGATTTTTGTTTCTCCACCTGAGGAGTGTGAGAGACTTAAAAAATTAGTGAGAGCATTTTGTTTATTTTTAAAATTTTTAGAATAAACTATTACAAGTACAATCATCTAATTAAATCTTTACTCTCTATGATCAATTTTTTTAGCTTCCAACCCTCTAGCTTAAATCCTAGATATTAACTACTTAACCAAAATTAAATTACATATTCTGGCTCAAACATCTAAGAATAGTTCTTAGATTTTAAAAATTAATCCATGTTCTTGACCAGATTAACCCAATATCATCAACTTGTCCAATTCATGGTCAATGAGCTATACTTGACAAATAGTTGGACATTGACAATTAGGTTACGTGCTATAAATTGAACTTCATAGTTGATGATATCCAATATATGCATAAGGACATGTAGAATGTCAATGATGTGCTGATTCATCTGCAATAGTTATGAGATAATTAGAGTCACACAATGCATGAGATGCATGATGGGCAGTTTGTCCATGATCGATGATCAAAAAAATTAAAGAGCTTGAAAAGCTCGACATGACCATGCATAAAAAATTGCTAATGAATTTGATCTTATAATCTCTGACTCATACGAATAGTTTATGAAACTATTATATGAATAAATGTAATAGCACCTTAACTGAATTGGTCAATATGCTGGTAACTAAAGGACCTTGAAGAGTTCAGAGGTACATACCTGGAGAACCTAAAGAAACATTAACATACCTTTGGAAGGTATATGAAATTACTCAAAATTGATCTTATGGTTTTCTTTTTTTTATTAGACTCTAGTGCATATTATGCACTTTAATATAAAGTCTAAAGAAGGAAGAGGACTGAGAGAAGGTGAAGTGACTCTTTTGAGTCGGCAATGGTGCAAACATTGCATTGAGGCTGTGAGCACCTAATCTCGATGATTATCATTTGAATTTAATTTTTTATCATTTTCATAGTGATGCATTTGTGAAATTATTTGAGCAAATAGTGAATGCCATTAGGTTTAAGAGATCCAGAGCCAAATAACCTGAAGTATATAGATGGTTCCTTTGGCTAGATCATGTATGAGAAGAAATAATTTACCGATAAAAAAAAATATGCTTTTTGGACTCATTGACTATTAAGTCATATCTAGTCTATGAATCATCTCTTTGAGAATTAATGACTAAGCTATCCTTTATGGGTTAAAGAAAAAGGACCACTGAGATACTTACTCTAGTACACATATGATATGCATGGCCCATTTGATGAGCCAAACTAGGAGGTTATCACTACTTCATTACCTTTATCGATGAACTATCCTGGTATACGTATATATGTGAGATACAAATTTGAAAGACTTTGAAAGGTTCAACGAATTCAGATGTGAAGTAGAAAGAATAAATCAAAAATTTCTAAAGATACTTCAATTAGATCGAGGATGAAATATCAAATAAGAAATTTATCGATTATCTAAAGAGAACGGTATAGTTTCATGATGGAATTCTCCTTATACACCTCAGCGCAACAGTGTATATGTGAGGAGCAATGGTGCTATATGAGATATGGTCTGATCCATCATGAATATCACTAATTTAACTATTATTTCTTTAGAAGTAAGATTTAATTTTTAAAATTTAAATTAGGTTTCCTCTAAAATTAGTTTCACCACACCATATAAGATATGATATGGTGGACAAGTTAGAGGATAGGTCTGTGAGAGCTTATTTATGGGGTATCCCAAAAGGATTTGAGATGTTATTTTTCTTTCCAATGGTTCATAATGTGATTATGAGCAATTATACTATTTTCTTAGAAATAGTGGGAGGATGAACTCAAAGACAAATCTCTAAAGAACAACGAGTCATAGGACCTATACAACCTATTTAAAGAGCCAGTATATGTAGTACCTACTCCACCTCGTAGATCTAGTAGGATCTCTCATCCTTTAGAAAGGTACTTGGTATTTTTATAAAAGATTTAGAGAAAGTATTTCTCAAGAGAGATTAGGAACATAGAGATGATCCCAAAAGTCCTACAATGACGTGATATGAGGAATCATATAGTTACATGAAGATCAATAGGAGGGTCTCATACTAACATCGGTTATGATGTGGTTACATATAGAATTTTCTTATCAAAGACCTAGGTCAAATATTTTGAAAATAAAGGTCCACAGAGATAGATCCTAAAAGAATGTTTGATTTTCACAGACAAGTACATAGAAGAGGTACTGAAAGGGTTCTGTATTGAAACCTTCAAGAGGGATCCGTTATCCTCTTAGGTATGGGTGTATGCCAAGCTATGTACTCGACTTAGTATATCTTGTTGTGAAAGTCACGAGTAGATATTAGTCAAATTCAGGCTAGGAGTATTGGATTGCTATAAAAATATCCCTGAGTACTTGAGAAGCACTAAGAGATTATTCTTCATCTTTGAAAAAGGATTAGAGCTAAGAGTGGGAGGATACATTAATGCTGATGGGAGAATATCTACATCAACATGTATTCTTGAGTTATGTTGGTTCGATATGTTGGAAGGGTTCCAGACAATCAACCAATGAAAGTTGAATATACTATAGATGTGCAGAATGTGATCTGGTTCTTATGATAGTTGCAAAATTGGATGTCACACCATTAGATGCTTTGACATTGTACTGCAAAGATAATGGTCCATAGCCCTTGCTAAGGATACAAAGTTTTATCAAAAGTCCTTGCACATAGAACAAGGATATACGTGATTGCTTCAAGTAGAAATATATAGAGGTACAAAGAGTAGACTCTACATAAAATATGGTAGGCCTGAGTCACTTCGCTAGCTAAACACTGAAGCCTGTTTTCAGAAGATAGAGCTCAGGATATGGTAGATTGGCTTTAGTGCAAGTGAGAGTTTGTTAGATGTGTGCCGTAGAAGTCAATCATGGCTGACATATACCTTTCTCTAAGATATATTTTATACTTAATGGACAGTCTTTATTATTGGATATATGCCCTAGAAGCCAATCTTGGCTGACACATTTCATATCTCTAGGATATGATTTTATACTTATTGGGTAGTTATATTACTATTCATGTTTATGTGTCCATGAATCATTCAAGAGATTAACAAAAGGATGATAAATATTCTCAAAGAGTTGAGAATTTGAGACATGTGTCATTGATGATTAATTCTTAAATTGCTCCTGATCATAGGATCATCATGGGGATAGTGATTGATCCACATAGATCAGTATACAGATCACTTCCTTCAGACAGATGAGTCTTGAGTCTGCAGTATAGAGATACTGGAGCAAGAGTGCAGGTTGTTGTTAGAGAACAACTAGCACTGAGCATGACCAACATGAGAAGTCACATGGATGTCTGCTCACTTGTTAGTGACTTTCTCGATGCTGTAGTTGTATGATTGATCTTTTGATCTGAGATGACACTATTGCTCGTAGTGAGACTGCTGGAGTTTAACTGACACATCAATATGGGTCTCAAAGAGCCCTTGTAGTGGATGTTGATGATAGTTGATCCACTATAGGAGTAGAGTATGCATCAAGATGAGATCTGTCGATCCTAACAGAAGAGAATAGTCCTATGAGATTTAAGAAATTGAGTCCTTGACCATAGCAGTATGATTAATAAAAAAGAGTTTCTATAGAGTCACATATGGACTTAAGTTGATTGAATCTATCATATGACCGATGTTAAAGTTTGACGATTTATCCATGACCTGCCATCTAGTCAGGACTCACGATAGAGAGACTGTATCATATGCTAACTATACCTTGAGGTTCATCTTTTATTCTACTGGATTGCCACTACATAGTGCTAGGTGTCACTGGTAGATTGTGAGACTCATAAGGATCATCATGATGATTAATAATCCTTGATGGGCAAAGTTGAAATTGTTCCAACCTATTGAAAAGTGTTTCAATAATATTATGATAGGGATCACAATATATCTCACTATCTGACAGAATAAAACTTATGAGGTCACACACAAAAGAGATTTTTGACTGATTAGATAATTGAATTATGATTATGAATCATAACAGGATTTAATTATCAATTTGATTGATAATTGATCTAATGCAAATATTGCATTATGTAACTTACTAAAGAGTTAGTGAGTTATAGGAGGATTAATTAGCAATAAAATTACTAATTGACTTAATTTGATTGAGCAATAGGACTTGCATTAAGTTTAATTTGATTGGATTTAATTTGATTAATTATGGGTTTGATTTGATCAATCTCAATTGGGTTATAGGATAACCCCAAAAGGATCGGATGATTAGTCCCAGTTGAATTAGAATTTGAGTTTGATCTAATTCTTAATTAGACTAGGATATATGTATTCCTAATTGGATTAGAAATCTTCATTTCTATAGGTGCACCAAATTCTAATTGAATTAGGATTAAAAATTGAGTTTGACTCAAGCACCAAGAAAGAGTCCAATAAGATTAGGATTCCTCTTCCAATTAGGAGACATCTAATCTAAATAAATTGAGCTCCAAATTAGATTTGGATTCTCATCTATTTGGATCTAATTTGATCTTAATATGATTAGAATTAATTGATATTTTATTTGATTTAAAACAGCCACCTAGTCTAAGAGTCCCATGAGATTTAAACACCTTTATCCATGTGCAACAAGGAGTCCCACATTAAACCATATTTGGATGCCACACACCTACCAAGTTTTGACGCCATATATCCCCTTTTGTGCATGTAAGAAAGAAGGGATTTCCTCCTTTTCTACCATGTGAAACAGGGCATGAGATATGGGTATGGGGCTGCATTATAAAGATAGAGTCCTAACTTGTTTGGACTCTATCTCCTATCCAATTTCAAACTCCATCTTAGCCTATAAGTACCCCACCATATGGGATGGTGAGAGAGGGATTATGATCAGGTTAGGAAGCAAAAAAGGGGGCTTGTGGATGGAAAAAAAAATCAAGAGTGAAGAGGACGGGATGATGCCCCTTGGTGTGAGGTTAGTAGGGCCTTATCCCTTCTTTATTACAAACAACCAAAAGATAGTTGTTAGAAAAGAGAAGAAAGATTCTTCTCATGATCTCTAGCATAGAGATCAAGATCCTCCTACATCTTCTTATTCTCTAAGAGTGTCTTAGGAGAAAAGAAGATTTTCAACCATCAAGATGCGATTCCTGCAAAAGACCTAGCACCCTAGTGAGATCAAAAGACTTCTGATCAGATCAGAGTCTCATGTAGATACCCATAGAGGCCAGACACTTGTGTAGCTACAAGGGACCTCCGGAAGATATCCATGATCATCTGTTCGCATTGAAGATTGATCCATATTCAAGTATGTTTTATATTTAATTTTCTCTATTTGATTTCTGTATTTGAATCTTATCTCTATTTGATTATCCAATAGGATTTGACCAATCAACACATATATAAAACTAAATTGAATCTCATTCAACTTAGAATTTGATTTGCATCTTTGAGATCAATTGGAACAAGCCCTGTCATTCAATAGGGTAGCATCCAATCAATTCAAAACAAACCTAATTGAATCCAATTCAATTAGATTTGATCCAATCCCCATTGCTCAATCTAATTAAACCAATTAACAATCAAATTGTTAATTAATTATTTCTCTAACTTACCAATTATTAGTAAATAATTTATTACAATCTTTGTAAAGGATTAATCATCAATCATATTGATAATTAAACCCTTCAATAATTCATAATCATTGATCAGCCATTTGATCAGATGGTACTTCTATGCGTGTGACCCCATAGATTCGAACCTAAGTCGGTAGCATAAAAATAATTTTTGTACTAATCGATGTTATCATCTAACAATAGTTTTCGACATCTGGATAGGTAGAATGTATGTCCAGCAACACTCAACCATATGGATATAGTTATCATATAATTCATCCTTTTGACATTCGATGCTCAAGGATGATTTTGGATTAAACTATTTGTTAAAAAATATGTCTCAAAAGTCAATCGTCAACTTGTTGATGGTTGAGCAATCTTGTATTGTAATTAATTTATTAATAAATAAAATATATTTTTAGTATTTTCATCATAAATTTTCATCTTCTAATGAACTCCATTGTTGTGATGAAGTCCTTAGAACTATTTAGGTTCGATAAAGAGAGGATTTATCGATTAGTCCTTAAAACTATTCATGACCAAATGATGGACTGTTAATAAGGACGACAGCTTCTATCGAGCATAGATCGCTGTAGGCCATATGGGTTGGTTGTCCTCTTAACTAAAGAGTATGAAGACACTGGTATGGCATACAGGTGAGATATAAGGATACATCATCATGAAACATGATCAACTCTAAAGTATTCTACTGTCGAGAATATCTCTGATGAGATATAAGTATAAGTGTCCCTTAGACCTGAGATCGTCTCAATGACTTGCAAGTAACTTAATGTACTTTGGTACTGGACTAACTAAATTTTTAATTCAGTGATGGAAGGCTTCTGGACACAGTCAAGTACTTGCAAAGTCGGAGTGTGATCAATATGAGATTGACCACATCAAGAGTTGGAGAAGAATGAGTCGCTGTATTTCAATTTAGCAAAACTTTGGCCAGGATAATCCATCAGATGGATTTAATATTTTGAAATACAATGTGGACAACCTGATCAGAGTTGACAGTTGAACTCTGAGGTGTCCTATGAGTATTTTGGTCATAGGGATGAATTATATGAAAACTATATCCGCATGGGTTCTTAGGATGTTGTTCTATATTTTCGACCTATCCAGCTGTCGGGTACCATTGCTAGATGGTCACTTTGATTGGTACAAAAATTTATTTCTATGCTACTGACTTAAGTTTGGATCTATGAGGTCACACACATTAAAGTTCACAATCCGATCGAATGGTTGATCAATGATTAAGGATCATTGTAAGGATAAATGATCAATACGATTGACATTTAACCTAGTGCAAGTGTTGCAGGAGGATCGTTTAGCAATTCGATTGCTAATTAGCTTAATTTGATTAAGCCAATGGGTTGAGATTAAGTATAATTGAATATGATTTAATTATATTTGGTTTGAGCTTGATTGGATCAAGTCTAATTGATTTATTGGATAAGTCAAGTGCAAGAAAAAACTAGTCCTAGTCTAATTAGGACTTGGGTCAACCTAATTTTTAATTCGATTAAAAAATAAAATAATATTTAAATCTAATTTAATCTGATTAAATTAAGTTTTTAATTGAGTTAAGATCTATTTTAATTGGATTGATTTGGTTTTGGTTTGATTTGGTTTGAGAAACCAAATTTGAACAAGTCATAGATTGAACCCTAGTAAGACTAGGATTCCACCTTGCGCCACCTTAGCCCACCATGCCCACTCTCTCTTATTTTGTATGAAAAAACCTTCTCTTTTAGGCCTTCACACATATCCAAAACTTTTCACTCTTTCTCTCTTACATGGAATGTGGTTGTGGACCAAGTCAAAGTAGGAATTAGTTTGGATTTCGAATTCTATGAGATAGAATTTTAGGAAACCAAAACTCTTTCTTTATGGCACTGATTTTATCCAAATTTTTTTTGAGATTTTTGTGGCTTTTATGACACATATTGTGCACCCTTTGCTGATGGTCCATGGTAGAAAAAGGAGGGGGCACCCAAGAGTTGGGCATCCCTTGTCATACCCTGTTTGGATTTTCCTTGACTAGATATTTGACCTAGACAAGGATTCTTCATATCCCTTTATTTAGGATGAATTTCTTCTTAAAATTTTTGTGAATTATATAGCATTGATAGACCTTTGGGGTGTATAAAAATTAGGGAGAAATAGTATTAGGGTGTAGAGATATAATAAACACAAAACTAGGTATCTAGGTGAGAGCAAAGAGAAGAAGAAGAGGATCTTCTTCTAGGGTTGCTGTGTTCACTTCTTTTCTTCCTCCATCTATGAGTTTTCTAAGAGTGTCTCACATCTAAAACTCCTCTTATTTTTTATCTTTGGAAGGGTCCAAATCAAGAAGAAGGAGGCATCTGATCGACCATCGAAGAAGGATCAGCGCAGTACAAGCATACCGTGCTAATTTCTTGGACCAGGACTTCTGATCATGATTCGTGGGCTCATGTGGATGACTCCTAGAGGCCAAACACATGTGTGGCTTGCAACATCATCCTCAAACCCGGATCAGTAGAGTTAGAATGTCTAACTTGCAAGGTAATAGATCTGATCTATTATATTTTATGTATAATAGATGTAATATAGAAACATGTTGATATGATCAACATGTAGTTCTTGCCCTTTATATTTTAATTTTTGATTTAATATCATGTAATAATCATATAATAGGATCTTAGATCTAAGAATTCTCTAGTTTTATAAGATAAATTTTGATTTATTTTAGTCTTCCACTGCCTGATCTTGAAAAAGTTTCAAGATCTAATCCTGAAATCCTAGATCTGGTTCCCTTCAATTGGTATCAGAGCTTAGGTTATTTATTACATGATTATTTATACATACTTAGATTATTTTTTAGATTAGATCTAATTTATAATCTGATTATTAAATATAAAATTAAAATTTTTAGATCAATCATGAACTGTAGGTTGTCCTGCTGTAAGGTTTACCCCTTATAGTGCAAAAGTTATCCTAGTTCATGTAGATCTATCTTTAATCATAAATTTATTAGATATTATCTAGATTAAATTTATAATTTATTAAATTTAAAAGTTATTTAAATCTAAAATAAATTTTTTTTATTAATAATTCTCGTGCAAAGAACCATCATATATTTGTCTGAAAAATTTGTGTAGTTTAAAGTTGAAATTGTTCTAATTACATGAACTTGTTTCGATTAGATCTAAAGTAGTTTCATGCTTATTTCACTTGCATTTAGATTATGAATCAAACATACAACTTGATTGGTAGAATCATGTTGTAAAAATATTTTACAAGTATAAAATTATTTTTGAAAAGTCGAATCCTAACCCTCAACCCAAAACTTAATTGAGAATTAAGAAGTTGTTTGATTAGGTTCTAGGATTATGAATTGAAGAACCTAAGACACAAACCATAACAAATTGGGTTAATGGGTTAGTAGAAATTAGGTCCATTAATTGGGTTAGACCTTACATTAGATTAAAGATAGACTTAATTAGAGAATTGACTAAATCTAATCAATTATTATTTTAGATTAGATCAAGGATTCTCTAGATCAATTACAATAGTTGTAGTTGATCAAATCTATGTCTTTAACGAGAACCAAATGGACTTGATTCTTAGCTAAGCGATCTAGCACGAAATGTTAAGTTGATCTAATCAAAACTAATTAAACTAGTTGGTGTCTAAGATAAACCAGATCGGTGGTTTTTAATTGACAGCCCGCTTATCTGGCCATTTCTGATGGTGTCTAAGGCAAGCTTTGGCAGACCCTCCCATCGATTGAACTTACTTGGCCTCTTGGTGAAATTATATTTTGATCGAATCACTTGACTATTCGAGCTGACCCATGTTAGCTAGGTAAATCAGTGTGATTGATTTAGGTACTCCTAGACCAACCCTTTTAATGGTCTCCCTTAGGCTGACTTGGTGAAGTCAGTGGGAGGATCATGATAAGCTAGTTCATCTGACCTCTTCCTCTAAATCAATTAAATCTTTTAAAATTATTAGGTCTTTAAAATGAAATAGTTATGATGATAACTAGATCATAGCCTCCCATTAAGTGGATGATAATGGGTCTATCAGTTGGATAATCATTGGAGGCCCAAAGGCCTGGTGCTTATCAGCTGATAGAATTGTCATTCATAATATGATTTTTTGACTGCATCTTTCTAAATGGTGGTTAGGTTAGCCAACCAAAGTTGAGCCTAATCATTCATTGGCTAGATGGGCCAAGTATGGTCATATTAATAATTGGACCTAACCAGACCTTTTCAGTGGAGTCCAAAGCCTACTGATTAAAGACTAGGATAAAATTAAAATTACTAGAAATTATTTAGAAAAATAATTAGTTATGAATCTACCCTTAGATGTACATGAGTTGGCCAACCAAAGTTGGGCTTGTGTGCAGTCTAAGTGGATTCAGTACCCACTAAGGAATAAGGGTAATTTTTGAATTGAAGGTAGAGGCTACCAATTTGAATAAAATAGTGGGAGAAATCTTTTAATTAAAGTCTAAATCTTTAGGTTTAATGAATCAATTACTAATTAGGTTATGATTTTTTTTATGCAGATATGGCCAATTTCCTATCACTCCGATCATTGTTGGACAATAAAAATTTTATGGGACCCAACTTTGGTAGTTGGTACCGAAAATTAAAGATAGTCCTGGAGCATGAACGAATCCTATATGTAATAACGGATCCTGCACCTGAGGAGCCAGCTACCAATGCACATGGAACAGTCAGAGACACTTACCAGAAGTGGCTCAGTGACCGAACCATGGCGCACTGCATCATGCTGGCTGCCATGAGCAACGAGTTCAATCATAGATTTGAGATGGCTCAGTCAAAGGACATGCTCCAAGTGTTGGAGGATGCCTTTGGCACACCTGATGATGTGGAGAGGTACAAGACTAGTTGTGCCATCTTCAATGCCAAAATACGGGATGGTGCCTCTGTCACTGATCATGTATTGTACATGATCGAGCTGATGGAACGTTTGAGCAAGCTCGGCTTTTCCTTGCATGAGCAGCTTGAGAAAATGCAATACTGAACTCGCTGCCCAAGTCTTATCTCCCATTCCTCACTCATTATAGAATAACAAAGCCTGAAGTAAACTACCACGGGTTACTGGGGTTGCTTCAGAACTTTGAGAAGGATCACCAACTTCATAAGGAGTCGGTGAACTTAGTGGGAGATTCGTCTTCTGGTTCTTGATCCTTTGAGAAAGGAAAGAAGAACAAGAAGAAGAAAGTGAAGAAGGTACAAGTTCAGGTTGGGACATCAATGCAGGGCCAGACCAAAAAAATCAAGTCTGATAAGAGTCAAACTGAATGCTTCTTTTGCAAGAAGCAGGGGCACTGGAAGAGGAACTATCCTCAGTACATTGCTTTCCTGGACCTGAACAGGTAGAGAAAGAAGTAAGCTGTTGCTGGGCAAGGTATTTATATGATAACTCCTTGCAATTTCTCTATTTGTGATATAACTGACTGGGTGTTGGATACCGGTAGCCCTTACCATATTTGCAATTCGTTGCAGGGGTTGCAGGTCAGTAGGAGATTCGAGTAAGATGAGAGGTTCCTGAACGTTGGAGATAGAAGATCAGTTTCAGTTCTAGCATTAGGAATCTTGAAACTTGTATTTGAATCCCATACCGTTGTTCTTAATAATTATCATTTCTGTCCCAATTTTTTTTTAAATATTATTTCTGAAGGCCATCTGGCCAAAAATGATTATAAAATTTCAATAAAGAAACAAGTTTGTAATATCATTATGAATGGTGTTACTATTTTTTGTTGACAATTGAACAATGGTGTGTATATGTTACACAACCTGTTAACGTAGTCTATTCTACAGGCAAGTACCCTAGATTAGATAGTGTATCAGATATCTACTTATGGCACTATAGGCTAAGTCATATAAACAAGAACAGGATAAACAGGTTGACTCAAGAGGGAATCTTCAAAGTCAGTGATTGTGAATCACTTCCAACCTGTGAGTCTTGTCTTTTTGGTAAAATGACCAAGTCATCTTTTACTGAAAAAGGTGAGAGAGTTACTGAGCTCTTGGGCCTAGTATATACTGATGTATGTGGGCCATGAGCACAAGTGCTAGAGGTGGATATTTCTACTTCATCACTTTCACGGATGATCTATTCAGATATGAATATGTCTATCTGATGAAACATAAGTCGGATTCATTTGAAATATTCAAATGATTCCAAAGTGAAGTAAAAAAATAAACTGGGAAGAGTATTAAAACTCTTCAGTCTGATTGAGGAGGGGAATACCTTTCTGGTGAGTTTCTCACATATCTAGAAAAAAATGAGATTCTCTCCCAATGGACTCCTCCAGGAACACCGCAGCATAATGGTGTGTCTGAAAGGAGAAATCAGACTCTGTTAGATATGGTCAATCTATGATGAGTTTTGCCAGCTTGCCAATATCTTTCTGAGGATATGCACTCGAATCAGCCTATGATATGTTAAATAGGGTTCCATGTAAGTCTGTAATTAAGACTCCATATGAGATATGGACAGAACGTAAGCCAGTACTTTCACACCTTAGGGTCTGGGGGTGCCCGGCCTATGTCAAATGGTTAGTTACAAATAAACTTGGACCTAGATCTGACAAATACACATTCATAGGGTACCCCAAAGAGACTAAAGGATATTTTTCTACCATACTGATGAACAAAAGGTATTCATCAGTCTTAAGACAATCTTTTTAGAAAAGGAGTTCTTTGGTGAAGGAACCATTGCCTCTAAGGTTGAACTTGATGAAGTTCAATAGGTAGAAGGACCGACACCAATAGCTGAACC
This sequence comes from Elaeis guineensis, assembly GCF_000442705.2. Taxonomy (NCBI): domain Eukaryota; kingdom Viridiplantae; phylum Streptophyta; class Magnoliopsida; order Arecales; family Arecaceae; genus Elaeis; species Elaeis guineensis. The sequence continues at coordinate 60,428,855 of NC_025998.2, read as the reverse complement.
TGAGTCAGATTTGATTAGATCAGATTCGGAGCCCAATGTACCTACACCATTAAGGTGATCTGATAGAGTACCGCATCAGCCAGACAGATACTATGGTTTTTTTGTCCGGGATGGTGATCCCATCGAACTCGATGAGAACGATGAGGATCTGATCACCTATATAGATGCAATGCAGAGACCTGATTTTGAGAAATGGCTTGAAGCCATGAAATCCGAAATGAAGTCCATGAAGGTCAATGATGTATGGACATTGGTTGACCCACCTGAAGGGGTTAAACCTATTGGATGTAAATGGGTCTTCAAAAGGAAGAGGGGTGCAAACGAAAAAATAGAGACCTATAAAGTCCGTCTGGTTATCAAAGGGTATCGTCAATATTATGGTATTGACTATAATGAGATGTTCTCCCCTGTGGCAATGCTCAAATCTATTTGGATAATGCTTGCAATAGCTGTCCATCTGGATTATGAGATCTGGCAGATGGATGTAAAGACAGCTTTTCTGAATGGAGAGCTGACCGAAGAGGTGTATATGATACAACCTGAGGGGTTTACATCTATAGAGAAGTCCAAGGTATGCAAGCTTCAGATATCCATTTATGGATTGAAGCAAGCTTCTCAGAGCTGGAACATGCATTTTGATAAGATGATCAAAACGTATGGCTTCGTTAAGAACGAAGAAAAGCCTTGCATCTATAAATAGGTAAATGATCCAGTTGTGGTATTCCTTGTCTTGTACGTGGATGACATTCTCTTAATCAAAAATGACATCCCCGCACTACAGAGAATAAAAGTTTAGTCGTCATCGCAGTTCTTCATGAAGGACTTGGGTGAAGCATCC